>NC_057811.1:474737538-474743209 GCF_018294505.1 Triticum aestivum
CACCAACCAGGACCAATAGGCATCCACGCGTCAGCATTTCAGGGGCTGGGGTTTTTGTTTTTTTTGAAAGGGGGGGGGGGTTGGGGGGTTTTGGGGGGTTAATTTAGGTGTTTCATATATTGTGTTAGCTAGCTAATTAATAGAGAGAAGTGTCCTCTCTTATCTCCGTGCTTGGTCGACGCTACGTACTATATACGTATGGAGAGGACTAGACACGCTAGCTAGTAAGCAAATGAAGGAAACAGAAGATCGTCATGAACATATGCATACAGAGAGAAGTGATATCGACCACCTCTCCTTCTCCGAGAGATTGGTCGAACAACAAGTTCTCGTATATCTATCTGACACTATCGGCTACATATATACAATAATTATCTCTTACAATATAATCTCCTAATTAAATTGTAAGAACACAGGGTCCACATAGTATTCTCCGTTTTCAGCGATCACGTGGTCAAGGAAGAATGCCGCCAATTCCTCTTGAATTGCTCGCATACGATCTTCTGCTAGGAGTTCATCCCGCATCCGAAACATCTAATTTGAAGAAGGGGGTCAATACATATATATATGAATAAATAAAACTCGACACAAATGATGGTAATAAAATAAAATTGTGAATATTATTGCATACGCACTACATATTGTTCGTCAGAGTAGCCCCGCTCACAGGTCGTGTGGCAGATAGACTCGCAAACGTAGTATCCACAGAAATCATTCCCTTGTTCCTACCATAACCACTTTACAAGAAATAGAGGTCAATCTAACTGATAAGCAAGCATGCTAAATGGTATTGATGAAACTAGCGCTTGAATCACTAGGAGATGTGCGGAACATGCTACTATAGTACTTACTTTCGGGTGTCTAAATTGCAGCTTCTTCGGCAGAGTCCCGGAGCTTTTGTGGTGAATTTTCTCCAAACCCTGCCAGACAAAGAAAACAATTACTTGATATCAGGAAATGAACAAAGTTGCTGATATGGTGGGTAATGATCGATTTAACTTACTTCTCGAGCATTTGAGTCATGTCCGCATAGTCCTGGGGATCTTTTCGTCTCGAGTCTAACACGGTTACTACTCCCTGCTCAAGCTTAATCTCTAGGAGAATATAGTGGAAGCTGCGCATGCATGCATAAGTCATCAATTACATTACCATAACCTGGACTAATAAGGGAAACCGAATATGCACATGACAGTAACACTCACTTGAAGTTGTAAGGAAAGAGTATTATATCTTTGTTTTGATTTAATACCAACGATCGTAGCAAGTTGGCCTCGGCTTCTTTGGGATGTTTTTCAACCGTATATGCATCTATGAGATTTGTGTTAATGAATCCAATATCACCGATTTGTCTTTTGTTCAATTCGGCGATCTTCAATCTGCATAATATAGCGGGGATAATTATAAATACATGCAATGAAAGAGCTGACGTATATAGAGAGACTTAATGACAGAAGTAGTACTACTTACAGACAGTAGCAAGTGATCGTTGATTTAGCGTGGGCCTTTTGATTAAAAACTGGAAGAACTCCTCAAATGGAACATTCAGCAGTTCAATTCTAACGAGGTCATGCTCCGGTTTAACTCTCAGCCTCAAAGTATTCATCCCATCAGACTCTCTGCAGGTTTTCATGTACCAATCATGTATTCTTCGCATCATCGTTGTTAGAGATCTTTCATCTTTGATGAGAGGCTTCCCGTAATGGTATTTGTGTTCGTCCACCTCCATGATTTCATAATGTACATCGTCGGGCAGGTAATCTCCAAGATTGCTATAACCGCCACCATCCTCGGATCATTAGCGACGATGTCTTTAGACACCTTGAGCGGGGGGCACGATTGGTTCGCTTGTTCACCGAGCTGGGCATTTTTTTCCCAGCTCGTCGTTCTTTTAACCTTTGATCACTCACAGTACTTCCCGACCGCTCCGCTTCGACAAATGTCTTTGCAATAATGCGCTCGTAGTTGCCTTTCGGCGGAGACTTTGGTGGTTTTGTCAGGGCATCCAGAGTGCGCTTCGCTTTCACCGGATCTACCTTCTCCTCCGGAGGTGGATGTTTCTTTGCTTTCACCCCTTCAAAGAAGTTCTTCACTTTGGCTCGCACGATCTTCGCGTTCTCCTCCTCGGTCCTCTCGTATGGTAACTTCTCTGGAGTCTTCAGAGAAGGAACGAATCTGTATTGCCTCCCGCCTCTGGCAGCTGTACTGCTAGACGCCGGCAGAGCAGACGGAGCAGCTGTGGCTGTCTTCTTTCCTTGCTTACGAGGCGGAGGAGAAGGACTACGACGCGCCGGAGCAGCCGGAGCGGCGGCGGGTCTCTTTCGCCCTTGCTGACGAGGCGGAGAAGGAGGAGGCTGGCTGCTCTAGCACGCCGGCGCGGGCGGAGAAGGAGGCGGAGTGCCGCCACGCGCCGGAGAAGGAGGCTGATGAGTGCCCTGATCACTCGCCGGAGGAGGAGGCGGAGTGCCGCCACGCGCCGGAGAAGGAGGCTGAGTGCGCTGATCACTCGGCGGAGGATGTGACGCCCCCGATTTGACCGTACACTAATCATGCACGCAAATGTGTACGATCAAGATCAGGGACTCACGGGAAGATATCACAACACAACTCTAAAACATAAATAAGTCATACAAGCATCATAATACAAGCCAGGGGCCTCGAGGGCTCGAATACAAGTGCTCGATCATAGACGAGTCAGCGGAAGCAACAATATCTGAGTACAGACATAAGTTAAACAAGTTTGCCTTAAGAAGGCTAGCACAAACTGGGATACAGATCGAACGAGGCGCAGGCCTCCTGCCTGGGATCCTCCTAACTACTCCTGGTCGTCGTCAGCGGCCTGCACGTAGTAGTAGGCACCTCCAGCGTCGTAGGTGTCGTCGTCGACGGTGGCTTCTGGCTCTTGGACTCCAACATCTGGTTGTGACAACCAGATAGAAAGAAAAGGGGGAAAAGAGGGAGAGAAGCAACCGTGAGTACTCATCCAAAGTACTCGCAAGAAAGGAGCTATACTACATATGCATGGGTATATGTGTAAAGGGGAATATCAATGGACTGAACTGCAGAATGCCAGAATAAAAGGGGGATAGCTAGTCCTGTCGAAGACTACGCTTCTGGTCATCTCCATCTTGCAGCAGGTAGAAGAGAGTAGATTGAAGTCCTCCAAGTAGCATCGCATAGCATAATCCTACCCGGCGATCCCCTCCTCGTCGCCCTGTTAGAGAGCGATCACCGGGTTGTATCTGGCACTTGGAAGGGTGTATTTTATTCAGTATCCAGTTCTAGTTGTCATAAGGTCAAGGTACAACTCCGGGTCGTCCTTTTACCGAGGGACACGGCTATTCGAATAGATAAACTTCCTTGCAGGGGTGCACCACATAACCCAACACGCTCGATCCCATTTGGCCGGACACACTTTTCTGGGTCATGTCCGGCCTCGTAAGATCAACACGTCGCAGCCCCACCTAGGCTCAACAGAGAGGTCAGCACGCCGGTCTAAACCTATGCGCGCAGGGGTCTGGGCCCATCGCCCTATGCACACCTGCACGTTGCGTACGCGGCCGGAAGCAGACCTAGCCCCCTTAATACAAGCGCGAGCTTACGGTCCAATGCGGCGCGCGCCACTCAGTTGCTGACGTCAAAAGAGCTTCGGCTGATACCACGACGTCGGGATACCCATAACTACTCCCACGTAGATGGTTAGTGCGTATAGACCAAATGGCCAGACTCAGATCAAATACCAAGATCTCGTTAAGCGTGTTAAGTAACCGCGGACGCCGACCAGGGCCAGGCCCACCTCTCACCTAGGCGGTCTCAACCTGCCCTGTCGCTCCGCCACAAAGACCCACTCGCGGGTACTCCTACGAGCCGACCTGACTTTAGTCATCACATGTGTCATGTATATAGTACATAAGTATATACCCAGGATCACCGCCCAGGTGATCACGGCCCGATAGTATAGCACAGCAGACGGACAAGAATGTAGGGCCACTGATGGAAATCTAGCATCCTATACTAAGCATGTAGGATTGCAGGTAAAGGTATCAACAGTAGTAGCAAGGATAGGCTATGCATCAGGATAGGATATCGAAAAGCAGTAACAGGCTACACTACTCTAATGCAAGCAGTATAGAGAAGAATAGGCGATATCTGGTGATCAAGGGGGGGGCTTGCCTGGTTGCTCTGGCAAGTAGGAGGGGTCGTCGACTCCGTAGTCGAACTGGGCAGCAGCAGCGTCAGTCTCGTAGTCTACCGGAGAGAAGAGGGGGGGGGAGAGAAACAGTAAATACAATGCAAACATAAACAAGACGATGCGTGACATGACAATGAGCGGTGCTAGGTGTGTCCTAACGCGACAGTAGGTGGTTCCGGCGAAGGGGGGGAACATCCGGGAAGTATTCCCGATGTTTGGTTTTCGGACAGACGGACCGGAGGGGGAAAGTTGCTAGTTCGATAGGTTAGGGAGGTGTGGTGGACGAACGGACTGCGTATTTGGCTTCGTCTCGTCGTTTTGAGCAACTTTCATGTAGAAAACATTTTCATCCGAGTTATGGTTTAAAAGATATGAATTTTCGAAGATTATTTGAATTTCTGGAATTATTTGAATTTATCAAAAATGAATTATGACGTCAGCATGAGGTAATGCTGACGTCAGCAGGTCAACAGGTTGGCTGACCAGTCAAACCAGACAGGTGGGTCCTACCTGTCATAGACAGTGGACTAATCAGAAGATTAAATTAACTAAAATTAGATTAATTAACTACTGGACCCCACCTGTCATAGTCTAATTACCTAAACTAATTAGTTTTAATTATAAAAACGTTTTAATTATCGGATTAAGTGGTGGGGCCCGCACGTCAGTGGCTGGGGCCTGCCCAGTCAGCAGTTGACTGGGTCAACCCAGTCAACTGGGACCCACGGGGCCCACTGGCAGTGGCTCTGGGGTGGCCCCAGGCCAGCCACGTCGGCGGCCGGCGCCGGAGCGACTCCGCCGACCAAAACAGAGGCGGCCCCTCGCCGAAGTTTGCCGGAATCGCGCTACGGGGCTCGGGGAGGAGCGGGGCTAGGCTCATTCGAAGGAGCTCGCAGCGCCGCATCCAGTGGTGGCCGTAGCTTCGCCGGACTTGGCCGGAATCGGCGCCGGCGAGCGGCGGAGGCGGCGGCATGCACGGGTGCCCGACGGAAACGGGGCTACGGCGTGCTATCGAGCAAGCGGAGGGGCTGGGGAGCATCTACGCGCTGTGGGGAGGCAACGGGCTTGCGCCCGTGACCAAAAGGTCACCGGAGCCTTGCCGGCGGCGAGCTCCGCGGCGACGCGTTCGGGCGCAAGCAGAGCGGCGGCTACAAGAGCTCAAGAGGCCAGGAGAGCGAGGGGAGAGGATGAGGGGCTCACCGCGCGGCGCAAGAAAGGCCCGTGGGTGGCTTAGTAGCAGCGGTAGTCGCTGGAGTCGAAGGAGACGGCGGCGACCCGAGGAAGAAGGCGACGGCGTTGGGGGGTGATGTAGGGGGTCCCGGCTCGAGCAGGTGGTCGGGGAGGACGGGCTCGACGCGGCGGAGCTCGTGGACACGTCGGGGAGGGGAACGGGGCTCGGTGGCCGCGTGAACGACGGAGAACGGCGGCGACCGCGTCGGTCTCCTCTCCAGAACGAATGAGAGGGTGAGGGGAGAGGTGGAT
>NC_057811.1:474743390-474751304 GCF_018294505.1 Triticum aestivum
CAGAACGAAGGAGAGGGTGAGGGGAGAGGTGGATCTGGGGGAGGGGGCGCAGAGGCGAGCGAGAGGGGCAAGTGGGAGGGATGGGCGGAGGCCGAGGCGTCGGGGCGGCCTTATCCTCCCCCGTCGCCGGCGAGGTGGTGCGGCGGGGACCTGCCCCTGTTCCGACCCCGGTCGGGGGAACAGGGAAGGGGAGGGCGACCCGGGGAGGTGGGCTAGGCCGGCTGGGCCTGGGGTCGGCCCAGTTGGGCCAGGGTCCAGTGGGGGGGAAGGGGGTTTCTCTTCTTCTCTTTTTTTTTGTTTGTTTCTCCCCTGTTGCATTTTCTTTTCTTTTTATTTATTTTCTTTTCTGTTTTAATTCATTTAAAAGTATTTAGGCATTTTATAAAAATGTGTTTTCTCCACAATAATTATCAGTGCAATATCTGGCATGGCCCGAACATTTTTGTTTAAATTTTTGAAAACTTTTATTTTCCACTTTAAATTTAATTAAGTTTGAATTAGGAGTGTGAAAAGAAATGTGATTCCAATGTGAGCAAGCCCTGTTTAGCAACATGATTAGCTTAATCACAGAGAGTTACTATAGCATGATTCTCGGGGTGTTACAAATCTCCTCCACTACAAGAAATCTCGTCCCGAGATTTAGGAGGTAGAAGGAAACAGTGCGGGGTATTCTTCGTGCAGACGATCCTCTCGTTCCCAAGTGGCCTCATCTTCAGAATGGTGCGACCACTGGACTTTGAGAAACTTGATCGCCTTCTGACGTGTACGGCGTTCAGCTTGGTCGAGAATGCGGACCGGATGCTCCTTATAGGAGAGGTCTTGCTGCAATTCGAGCACTTCGTGATCCACAGCTCGGATTGGGTCCTTGAAGCAACGGCGGAGCTGTGACACATGGAAGACATCGTGAACCTGAGAAAGGTTCGGCGGTAGCTCCAGTTGGTATGCCACTTTTCCACGCCTTTCGAGAATAGTGAATGGGCCAATATAGCGAGGAGCTAGTTTGCCCTTGATCCCGAAGCGGTGAGCACCCTTCATAGGTGTGACTCGAAGATAAGCCTTTTCGCCAGGTTGAGAGACCATGTCTTTATGATGACGGTCATACTGACTCTTCTGACGTGATTGAGCAGTCTTGAGATTCTCACGAATAATGCGGACTTCTTCTTCGGCATGTTGGATAATATCCGGACCGAAGAGTGGACGTTCCCCAGTTTCTGACCAGTTCAGAGGGGTTCGGCACTTTCGTCCATATAACACTTCGAAGGGGGCCATCTTCAGACTAGCTTGATAGCTATTATTATAAGAGAACTCAGCATACGGGAGAGATTCCTCCCATTTCTTGCCGAAGGAAATAACACAAGCTCGAAGCATGTCTTCGAGAACTTGGTTGACGCGTTCAACTTGCCCTTGTGACTGAGGATGAAACGCAGTACTGAATGACAGATGAGTTCCCATGGCTTCTTGGAAACTTGCCCAGAATCTTGAAGTGAATAAGCTGCCACGGTCTGAGCTGATAACCAATGGAATACCCTGGAGTGAAACAATCCTGGACATATAGAGCGTTGCCAACTGGCTAGCAGTGATCGTTTCTTTGACTGCCAGAAAATGTGCAACTTTGGAAAGCCGGTCAATGACGACAAGAATAGCATCATTACCTTTCTGTGATTTGGGAAATCCAGTGACGAAGTCCATCTCAACATGGTCCCATTTCCATTCAGGAATAGAGATAGGTTGCAGAGTTCCAGCAGGCCTTTGATGTTCTGCTTTGATATGATGGCAAACGTCACACTCAGCAACATAACGAGCAATGTCTTGCTTCATATTAGACCACCAGAATCTCTGACGGATGTCTTGGTACATCTTTGTACTACCAGGATGGATACATAGAGGCGTATCATGAGCTTCTTTCATAACTTCCTGTGTCATATCCAGGTTTTTCTCTGCACATGGCACCACTAGGCGGCCCTTGAAGTATAAGGTGCCATCTTCAGCAATAGTGAAGAATGAGGGCTTTCCTTCTGCGAGGTAGCGCTTAATCTTGTGGGCTTCAGAGTCATACTTCTGTAGCCTTTTGATGCTGTCCTCGAGATCTGGTTTAGCAACTAGGGTATTGAGGGAACCCTGGGTAACAACGTGGAGGTTCACCTTGCCGAACTCCTTAGGAGGGGGAGCGAGTGCACCCGGAGGAACAATATGGAGGTTCAGCTTACTGAATTCTTCAACAAGCGAGGGCTGAACCTTGTGAACCTGGAGGTGGTTGCAGTAAGACTTGCGGCTCAAGGCATCAGCCATTACATTAGCCTTGCCTGGCGTATAGGAAATACCCAAGTCAAAGTCTGCAACAAGCTCCATCCATCTCTGTTGACGGAGGTTCAGATCTGGCTGAGTAACAGATACTTCAGACTTTGGTGGTCGGTGAAGATCTCGCAACGATTAACGAGAAGGTAATGTCGCCACTGCTTTAGCGCATGAATGACAGCAGCAAGTTCGAGGTCGTGAACTGGGTAGTTCTCTTCGTGAGGGCGCAATTGCCGAGAGGCATAAGCAATCACTTTGCGGTCTTGCATTAGGACACAGCCTAATCCTTGACGGGAAGCGTCGCAGTAAATGACAAAGTCCTTCTTAGTATCAGGTGGAGCTAGAACTGGAGCAGAAGTCAACTTGTCTTTGAGTACCTGGAAACTTTCCTGACATTTGTCTGTCCATTGGAACTTGACGCCCTTATGCAACAGGTTAGTCAGAGGCCTGGCGATCTTGGAGAAGTTCTCGACGAATCGACGGCAATAGCTGGCGAGACCGAGAAAACTTCTGACTTGCTTAACGTTCTTGGGAGGAGTCCAATCAAGAATAGCCTGAACTCGTTCAGGGTTGACGGCAATACCATCCTTAGAGATGACATGCCCGAGATAGGTTACTTCGGGTAGCTAGAATTCACATTTGGAGAACTTGGCATATAGTTGATGCTCTCGTAGCTTTTCCAGCACAAGTCGAAGATGTTCAGCATGTTCTTCTTCGTTCTTGGAAAATACCAGGATATCATCCAGATAAACCACAACGAACTTGTCGAGGTAATCCATGAATATATAGTTCATCAGACGAGAGAAGGTGGCTGGAGCACTGGTTAAACCGAAGGACATGACGGTGTACTCGTATGAACCATAGCGAGTCACGAAGGCGGTCTTTGGGATATCCTCTTCGCGAACACGGATCTGGTGGTAGCCCAACCTCAAGTCGAGCTTAGAGAACACTGACGAACCCGCCAGTTGATCATACAGATCATTGATCCGAGGAAGGGGGTATTTATTCTGAATGGTAGCTTGGTTTATAGGACGGTAGTCTTGAACTAACCGGTTTGTCCCATCCTTCTTCTTGACAAAGAGGGAAGGTGCTCCCCAAGGAGAGCAACTTGGGCGAATGAATCCTTTGCGAAGAGATTTGTCGATTTCCTCCTTAAGCTCAAGGAGTTCATGCGGCGGCATTTGGTAGGGTCGCTTGGCTATAGGAGTGGTGCCTGGTTTCAAGTCGATAATGAATTCGACAGCTCTAGCAGGGGGAATCCCTGGAAGTTCTTCAGGAAAGACGTCGAGGAATTCACGCACGACGGGAATGTTTTCAATGCCCTCGAGTGGTGCAGCGTTCAATGCATTCAATGCATAGAGCCTTGCCTCGGCATTTTGCACCAGATGGGCTTGGTAAGTAACTATCTCATCTGAAGGGTGTAGCAGATGGACGGTCTTAGTGGCGCAAACTATAGAAGCAGTATGCGCTTTCAACCAATCCATACCCAAAATGAGGTCGATGTTAGACGGCTTCAGGATAATGGGAGAGGCATAGAATTCCAGCCCTTCGATTTCCACGGGGACATCGATGCCAACCAGGGAGGTTTGACACTGTCCCACGGGGGTTTTGACCAATACAGAGGTGTTCATCTCCTCACATTTAACGTCGTGCTTGTATGCAAAATCTTCTGACATGAATGAATGCGATGCACCTGTATCAAATAAAACGGATGCTGGTACTGAATTTACGAGGAGTGTACCCATCACAGTAGCAGGCTGGTCTTGAGCTTCGTTGAGATCAACGTGGTTGGCATGAGCACGACCATAAGGCTTAGCATTGTTGTTGCGGGGCTGGCTGTTACCACGGCCCGTTGCTGGAAGGGCCAGTTGATTCTGATTCTGATTGCAGTCCCTGGCACGGTGACCTGGTTGCCCACACTTGTAGCATAGACCATTATTGGGAGTGGGAACCGGGGCTTGGGACGGTGGAGCTGGAAGTCTTGACTGCCTAGATGGTGGTGGAGGCAGACGAGGTGCAGCATATGTCTGCCTTGGGGCAGATGCATTTGGACCGTACATGCTGTTTGGGATCCATATCTTACGCTTCTGTGCGGGCGAGCCCGAAGATGAGCCCGTGTCACGGTTGCGCCTGTGAGAGCTCTGGTATTCCTGCAGACCAGTTTCGACATTGATGGCCTTGTTCACCAAGGTGGCGAAATCAGCAAAGTCATGCACTAGAAGTGCGAGCTTGATGTCAGCTTGAAGGCCATCACGGAGCTTCTCCTGTCTGCGTGCATCAGTTGCAATGTCCTCTTTAGCATAGCGGGACAATTCCAGAAACTCCCGCTGATAAGCTTCAACAGTTTTGTTGCCTTGGGTGAGGTTGCGGAACTCACGCTTCTTCCGGTCCATGACTCCCTGAGGAATGAAGCGGGCACGGAAGGCTGCTTGGAAGTCTGGCCATGTGATGATTGTTCCAGCTGGCAGAGTACGCCTGTGGCTGTCCCACCATTGAGCTGTGGGTCCCTTCAAGAAGAAGGAAGCAAAGGTGACATAGCTGGCAAGGGCTACATCAGTAGACTCCATCTCATAGGCGATGTCACGGAGCCAGTCATCAGCATCCAGAGGCTGAGTTGAGCTGCGGTAGATGGTTGGGTTGAGGCGTATGAAATCTTGAAGAGTCACTTGGGCTGGCTGCTGGTTCATATTGGGGCGAGGAAACTGAGCCATCATATTTTCCATGAATTGGCGGTTCAGTTCGAACTGTTGGATCATACCAGCCATGTACTCAGGTGGTGGTGGGGCATCGCCACAACGACCACGACCACCTGGTCTAACCATCCTGCTAATATATAACAGGGGTAGTTCAGCATTGAGAAATTTGCAAGGACAAGAATCATTCATGATGAAACATGCTTAAAGAAAGGAGCACGATAGCTACTACATGGTAGTCGGCATAACTTACAAAGGGGTCATGCATAGAGTTCAGTGCACAGAGTTCAGTACATGGACTAAAACAACATAGGCGGCACACAGGCTCGCGGCGAATGCATCTAACACTACAAGCAGGCCTACATCAGTCCCAAGAGGTACTGTGGAGGTAATCGTAGCCCGACAGCTGGTAGTGAGGCAACGGATAGCCCTCCACGTCAGCAGACTGGGGGCCGCGGATACTCAGGTGTAGAGCCCGACGCTCAGGTGGCAGAAGAGGACCAAGTGCAGGGGAGTAGCCTCCCACCTCTGGCCAACCGACACCGTGGGGCATCACGGTCCTGGCTGGGTAGATCGCAGTACGCGGTACCTGTCCAGATCGGACAAAGGGGTGTAGCAGCGTCAGAGCACGGTAAAGGTGCTGAAGGGTGGTGTACATCTCGTGCCGAAGAGCTCGGTTAGCTCGATCCAGCCCATCAGCATGCAGAACCAGGTTCTGATGGTAGAAGGGCTCTCGGGTGACAGTGGAGTAGGCAGCAGTATAGTATCCCTCCGCACCAACATCAGATGCGATAGCAATGTGCCTGAAAGGGGAGGTGTCCAACTCCCGATACTCTCCACGAAGACGTGTCAGAGCAGCATAGGCAGCATCGTGGACAGCCATATCGATGGTCACCCCAACACCATGTGCGGTGTGCAGCACAGTAGTGGAGTCATACTCCCGAGAGTAGAGGTGGACGATGGCACGGTACTGCTCCTGGTTAAAGTCCTGGTACTCCTCGTAGACGGTGTACTCAGGGTGCCAGCGATAACCCAGATAGGTCATCATCTCAGCTAGCACCGCAGGTGATCCCGAGGCACCAATGGCCGTCGTGTGGCGAACGACCTGCCTCGTGGGTTCCATATGAAAGCAAAGACGTTTCAAAGGAGTCAAATGACAGTGTGTGAATTGTTCAAAATACTATTCTAAGAAACAACTATGGCTTATCCAACTTTGGGGTGAATGTGGTCACGGGATCCTAGTGTTAGAGTTAGTAAATTCGTTTAACCCGAGTAGAAGAGAGTTCAGAGTCCCAGAGTAAAGATCGAGGAGTAAAAGATCCTAGTACCACCCAATGGCGACGTGGGCCCGTAAGACACACAGCCATGTTAGTAAAAGTTTTGTAATGTCTAGACTCGACTTCGGCCAAGGAGTGTGGAAAGGGGGATTCCTACAGGCAGTCGGCTCTGGTACCAACTTGTGACGCCCCCGATTTGACCGTACACTAATCATGCACGCAAATGTGTACGATCAAGATCAGGGACTCACGGGAAGATATCACAACACAACTCTAAAACATAAATAAGTCATACAACCATCATAATACAAGCCAGGGGCCTCGAGGGCTCGAATACAAGTGCTCGATCATAGACGAGTCAGCGGAAGCAACAATATCTGAGTACAGACATAAGTTAAACAAGTTTGCCTTAAGAAGGCTAGCACAAACTGGGATACAGATCGAACGAGGCGCAGGCCTCCTGCCTGGGATCCTCCTAACTACTCCTGGTCGTCGTCAGCGGCCTGCACGTAGTAGTAGGCACCTCCAGCGTCGTAGGTGTCATCGTCGACGGTGGCGTCTGGCTCCTGGACTCCAACATCTGGTTGTGACAACCAGATAGAAAGAAAAGGGGGAAAAGAGGGAGAGAAGCAACCGTGAGTACTCATCCAAAGTACTCGCAAGCAAGGAGCTATACTACATATGCATGGGTATATGTGTAAAGGGGCATATCAGTGGACTGAACTGCAGAATGCCAGAATAAAAGGGGGATAGCTAGTCCTGTCGAAGACTACGCTTCTGGTCATCTCCATCTTGCAGCAGGTAGAAGAGAGTAGATTGAAGTCCTCCAAGTAGCATCGCATAGCATAATCCTACCCGGCGATCCCCTCCTCGTCGCCCTGTTAGAGAGCGATCACCGGGTTGTATCTGGCACTTGGAAGGGTGTATTTTATTCAGTATCCAGTTCTAGTTGTCATAAGGTCAAGGTACAACTCCGGGTCGTCCTTTTACCGAGTGACATGGCTATTCGAATAGATAAACTTCCCTGCAGGGGTGCACCACATAACCCAACACGCTCGATCCCATTTGGCCGGACACACTTTTCTGGGTCATGTCCGGCCTCGTAAGAGAATTTTTTCTATTTTTTCTTCTTCTCTTCTATTCCTTTCTTCTTCTCCTCTTCTTTTTCTTCTTTTTTCCTCTTCTTATTTATTTCTCCTCTTCTTCTCCTTTCTTCCTCTTCTTATTTTCCTTTTTCCTCTCATTAATAAAAAAATGTTCAAATAGAAAATTTCGAAAAAAGTAAAGGTTTTGCCTAATGCATTGTTCATATTTCATCATGTTCTATGAACAAAAAAACATCATATTTCATCCACATCCATGTATACATCATATATGTGATCATCTATGAGAAAAAACATCATATTCTATAAAAAAATCATTACATATATATGAACAAAAACAATTATGATAAGAAGCATATATATCATCATATATATAAAGAAACAAGCATATATATGAAAAAAACAAGCATATATATATATGAAAAAAGGGTGCCGGCCGGACCAAGGTGAGGAGGACCGCGGGGTCGGCGGCGAGGATGGCGACGGGGCAGTGGGCGCGCGCTCGGGGTCGGGGGCGACGGCGGCGAAGGGCGGGGCAGGGCAACG